>NC_057802.1:296724090-296740526 GCF_018294505.1 Triticum aestivum | reverse complement strand
CAATCGGTTTCCAACACACGTTCATTCTTTCTCTACATGTTTCGATCTCTAAGTCTCTCAACTACACAACCCCTTTTTCCACTCTGTTACCAAATGTATTCACCTCACACACCCGCCATTGCACCCCATGCCGAGCTCTCTGTCTCTCTCCCCCCTCTCCCTCTCACCCTCTCGCGCTAAATACATGCATTGCCTATCTAGCCCCCCCAACCTCTCATGCGCACGCACGCACGTTGTATATCTAGGTCACTCCCTCGAGACTGTCTCACTCTTTCTTCCGCACGGCGGGCCACACTCGCTCAATCTCGCTCTCTTTATCTGAGTCTCGTTTAACCTCATTTTCTTTCACACACAAGTGATATATCTCCCTGTTCAGGCCTCGATCGACACACTCTATACTCTCTCACGCAGATTGTCTATCTAGGTCAGTCCATCCAAGCCGCCGCCACTCTTTCGACCTCATGGTGGGCCACGCTCACTCAATCTCTCTCTCTCTCTCTCTCCGTATGTCTCGATTGACCTCGCTCTTTCTCGGACAAAAACGATATATCACCATGTTTGAGCCCAATTCGACCTATTCACATTGTATACTCTCTCACGCACATCGTCTATCTAGGTCACTCTCTCCAACCCGTCTCACTCTTTCGATTGCACGGCGACCCTATGTGATCGGTTGACCTTGCTTCCTCCCACGCACAAAATATATCTACACGTCTGTGACTGGATCATCTCTCAAGCTCTATCTTACAGCCCTCACCCTTGCCAAAAAGCTCAATCGGACAATATCTCTCCAGAGCATATATGTTTGTTCAATGAATGTCGGACCACACTCACTTTGTCTCTCTATCTATATGTTTCTCGATTGACCTCGCTTTCTCACACTGTATCTTCCACGCATTGAAGCTACTACCTCTCCATCCCTCGCAAAGCCGGAGCTATTTACATTGCGAGGGGCACTCCAACCTTGGATTAATTTGTGTAGGCATTTATTCCGGTCGGTTTAGATTATATTTTCGTAGCATTCGGCCCACAACTACTCCAAACATCGTTGCAACCCACGCAACTCCCCTAGTTGATTTCCCTCTGGCTCGGTCATCGCTCTCTCGCACGTCCTTTCTCGCCTTCAACGTTGCACCATGGTATTATTGAAAAAACTATGTTGTTCTCTTTAATTATTATAAATCAGCTATAAAACTACACACCGATAGTTCGCTTGGAATGGAACAAATTTCGACCCACAAATTAAAGTGCTAGAAACTACACACCGAGGGGCCCACATGTCATGAAACAAATTTGGACCCATATACAAATTAAAAAATAAAGGACAAGGATCGAACATGCGACCGGGCCTTCAAGCTGCACGTCAATAGGCAACATACGTAGAATAGCAATGTTTGTTGTACCCCCTTTGTTCACATAATGTTTTTATATTACCACAACATAATTAATGGATAACATGTAATATTATTTTTAGTACTATTCGCCTTCACTTACTGGTGGGTTCCATGTGTGCTCTCTCTCTCTCCTCCCCTTCTGCGTTTAGACACACGGGCAATCAGGAAGAACTCGCGGGCGATGTTGCCGTTGACCATATCTGGACGCGTTCACAAGTCACGGCACCAGTTTCACGTACTAGCAGCACTAGTCAGTGTGTACGTGCAATGCATGTTAATTTGGAAATATTAAGTGCATGCGGATATTAACTACTAGGATATTATTTGCGTGTGGTCATGTGATTAGCACTATTTTTGGCATGAAATTAACTGCACGCTAAACGTGTTGAGCGCTCGATATTGAAGCAGTCTAGGTCGTTGGATGACAAGGAATACATGTGGCTTGATGACGTTTTATATTTAATTTGATATGGCTCTAGCAGAACATTCAATCGATCAAACCATACATTTCGTTCAGTCTGATTCCGACTTTAAATTATACGACGATCGATATAAAATAAACGGAAATGATAAACGTTCGGATTTTAAGCATGGCAATCCGAACGTTTTTCATGGCAAATTTAGATTACGCGGCGGCGGCGGGGGCGTCTCGCGGTGGGAAGCGGCTCCTCTGCCGTGCTCTATGTGTCGTCGGGCCACTGACCGACGGCGACGGCGGCGTCTTGCACCGTTTTTGGCGTACTCCTAGACGTTGGCCTAGCTTCAAGGAAGGCCAAAATGTTCTGGACTTCGGAGCGAGTCAACTGGCGGGAGGAGGCGACTAGCGTTGGTGCAAGGAAGCGGTCGAAGGCGGCCATCCATGCTGCTGAGGGGGGCACTGGCACCCGCGCGGGGACAAGCGCTGTCAACGGCGCGGCAGAGACATTCGTGTGCACGGGCACCGGCACGGGCGCGCACGTCAGTGCACGCGCAGGCGCATGCGCTGGCAGGTGCACGGGCACCGGCACGGGCGTGCGCGATAGTGCACCTGCAGGCGCATGCTCTGGCAGGTGCACGGGCGCGTGAAAGTCGGCGGGGACCTCGTGGAACCCCGTGGGATCAAGCTAGGCGATAATGTGCGGCTCCCAGCCCATCAATGCCACGGGGATGGGCGCTGGCGCAGTCGGGGCGACGGGAGCCGGAACGGGAGCGGGGACGGGCGCGGCGTCTTCCTGCAAGGCCAGTTCAAGCTCGTCCCAAAGCGCCTTATGTTCTTGAGACTCCGGCTGGGTGTCTCCCTCGGGAAACTGGAACACTAAGGGCAGACCATCGTGATGCGGCATGACGTATGTTTAGGTTAGGCTAGTTGGAGGTAGACGACAGGAGAATCGGAGAGGAAGAGAGAGGATTGTAGCGATACCGGGTAGTGCGGGGTTGATTTTAAACTGCGGCGCCGGCGACATTAAAAGTGGGAGCAGTTGGGATGACGGTGGGCGGCGGAGCCTGGTCAAAGGGCCCGCCTCCTGGTGAGCCTGCACAGTGGTCTGCTCGCACGCCTCCCTGACAGCCGGCGCAGCGGTCTGCTCGCACGCCTCCCGTCGAATCACACGCTTGCTCGGACGGCACCTGCCGATGAGAAGCGGGGACTCGTGGCGGCACGTAAACGCCCACGGTTTCAATAGTGAAAGCGTTCGCCTTAACGTGACAGGTCTTTGTTCCAAAATATCTTGGCTCTTCATTTGTGCAACTTGTCATAAGCAGCTTGTCTCAAATTGAAGAAAAAACTTACGAAGTAATATTTGTGCCATATCACGTGACCATGCTTAGTTTCAAGAATTTATGCTCACTTTTGGATTTTCTGAAATTTAAGATCCAGGATTCGAAACAATATCATAACCTGCATCATGCAATAAATTTTCAAACCGTACATCTGTCTGTTGTATTTCTTAAGAAAGGATTTGGTCAAACATTTTGCTTAGTTAGACTTCAGACAAGTTATATATGCATAGTAAAAGGATAATCTCTCCGTACCAGTGCATTGCCTGATATATTAACTCAAGTACTAGGCACGAACAAACAGGCTCAATTATGTGCTCATCCTGGTGTAGTAGTAGTAGTAGTACTAGGCAATGCAGTTGAAGGGTGACCTTGACGAGCGGCGACCGAGGGAATTGAACCGTGCTCGGCACGGTAGGTAACATTGTCTAGTTACTAAAGCATCCCTCCGTTGTTCATCGGTAGTCATTATGGACCGGGGACATGAGGGGAATTTCCTAGGGCTGGAATTCTGGCCGCTAGATATTTCGACTTGAAACACTGAGGCTCGACTGTTTGGGGTTGCCTAATGTGCGTACCACGCACGCCACCGAAGGACACGAGCCCGGTTTTTTTTAGGATCAACACGAGCCAAGGTCTGGCTGGTACGCCGTTGGGTCCTACCATTCGAGAATACGAAAGGAACCTTTTAAATTGCCGAACGAATCTATGTGTATTACAATACCCGTATTTTCCTTGCAAATACTAATCTCAACGTGGTAATTGATTTATGACGAGTTGTTGAATTAGAGTGAGTTTGTGATATAGTGATCTCAACGTGGATTTCACATTTCATGGTATCCCTAGTAAGTTTTCCAATGCAAATTCAAATTTAAAAGATGAACAATATGGAGGTGAGAAAACTTTGTATGTATCAAGCATATGACCACACACACACACACACACACAGACACACACGCACGAACACAACAACAATCCAATAAGTATAGTGCATCTATTTTTCCAAACCATGCATGTATGACACAAATTCAAAAATACTCCTTCTATTCCTAAATATTAGTCTTTTAGAGAGTTCAACAAGTGACTACATACGGAGCAAAATGAGTGAATCTAGACTCTAAAATATGTCTATATACATCCGCATGTGCCAGTCCATTTGAAGCCTCTGAAAAGACTAATATTTAGGAACGAAGGGAGTAAAATGTAAGACATCCATGGTCCTCAGTTCAATATTTAAAATGAACATGAAACTGAAACATGAATATTAAGTCTGGTACTACAGTACATGCAAATGTTGTGTTTAGGCGGAGCTATGCTTGTCGGGGGTCAACCCCTCGACCTTAAATAAAATTGTGGAGCTCTGTTTAGGGTTGTTTAGATTATATTTGTCCCCACCCTCCCAACCACCGATTGGTTGTGCACCCCCACCCCTCCTCCCCGGGAGAATATCATGTGCCCCCATACCTTAGATGCTATATGCCGATACGAGTTGCTTGGAGCTTGTAGATCTGAGATATAGCAGCTCACATGATGTGTCTTAATATTTTTGTAGGAAACCTTGATGAGTTTGAGAATTGCACACAATTTGTACAGAAACTACTTAGATGCCCTTTGATCCCATATCCAACGACCTCGAAGCTCGTATCACCGTAGCATCTAAGATGAAGGAGGACATCATATTCTCCTGTATGTATGAATATCATGTGCTACCACACCTAGATGCTTTGGTGATACAAGCTCTTCGGAGGCGTTGGATTTGTGACCCAACACCTCCTCGGTGGTTCGAATAGTTTTTTGCAGAGAAGCCCCAAAAGAGTTCGGCCACTGCTTACAAGCACAAAGACTGCTCAGATGCCATTGGATCTCAGATCAAACGACCTCCAAGCTCGTATCACCGTAGCATCCAAGCTGCGATAGCACCTTATGTTTTCTCGCATGGGAGAGTATGAGGTGCTCCCGCACCGTAGATTCTATGGTGATACGAGTTCACTGAGATCTAACGGCCCACAGTAGGAGGTTTGAATGTTTTTGCAATATACAGCAGATAGAGTTTGGGAAATGCGCGGAAAGTACAAGTACTACGCATGTGCCATCTGATCACTGATCATACGACCTAGATGCTCATATCACCGTAGCGGGTAATTAAGCTACGGGGAGCACCTAATATGAGCACCGGGGATCCATTGGATCGAAGATGCAGCGGCACACACGAGGCCTGAATGTTTTATTTGCAAAAAAAACCTTTGGAGAGTTTGAAAATTGCGCATAATTACAAAGACTACTCCCAAGCCATTGGATCTCACTTCCAACGGTGTAAAAACTCGTATCACCATAGTATCTAAGCTGCGGGGTGGATGTGATATTCTATGCCGCTGTCATTTTTGTTCGTAAACTTGCAAAATACGTGTAACTCGTGCCGTTACTTGTCTAACCGCGCAAAGTGTTTGTTCAAAAAAACCATCCTACACTGAAATATCGGACCAACACACGGGGGTCCCACTTGTCATTAATCAAATTTGGACCTAAAACTAACAAATCTGAAAGACGAGATTCGAACTGGCAACCTGGACTACAAAGCGTAAGTCGATAGCCTGAAAAAATGAACGGTTGTTGGCTTTGTCCCATAACTTGATTATATACAGTACTTGCGTTGAGTAGAGTAGAGGGAGTGCCTCGTCAACACGTGCATGACCGTTGTCTCACTTACTGGTGGGTCCCAGGTCTGCGATCTCAATCTCTCTTCTCTCCATCGTCTAACCTTTGCACGGGCACACACGAAGAGCGGCGCTAGCTTGCCGTGGTGTTATTACAACTAAAAAAAGCTTGGAAAATAGAAGAATCGCCTAGAACAAGAGACGTTGTGGCTGGTCGAGACGGAGCTAACCACATCTATCCTCCATGCCACGTTTGCATGATGAAGCTGTGTGGCTAGTGGGGTGTTTTCGACCAACTGGCTGGGTCCCGAGGTCGAACCATAGGTACTACGTCTGATACAGTATATTTTTACACGGACATTTTTCCTCCGTGCCGAGACGTGGCACACCCTACCGCGCGGTTCGGGGTCCTCCCGGGTGGTGCACGCATATATTCTTCCTGACGTGGGACGCCCTACCGCGCGTTTTCTGGGTCCTCCTCGGTCGTAGCGCCGAAGCAAGTAAATGAGTCGTCAAATCACGAACGACCACCTTTCCCGCCGAGTACATCAGTGAAGCACGGTGGCTAGCTAGTTGGGCTAGTTCGACCGATTAGCTAGGCCGCCGCCACATTTGTTTTTCACCCCTTTTTTTATCTACTTGCCGGCAGGTAAATTTAAATATCCACCGCGGCGTTGCTCTCGTGTTTGGGTGCGGCAGGATTTTTAATTTTTTGATTGACGGGAGCAGGCGTGGCAGGATTTTTAATTTTTTGATTGACGGGAGTAGGCGCGGCAGCAATTAGTCACGATGACTCCGCCTGTAAAAACCCACTGCTCCCTGATGTGAGAAGTCGTCGACTGGTGTTTTACCGTGGTGAAAACCAAAAGATTCCCTGCTCCCTCCGCCTTCCCGTAGATTGGATTGCCTTTCAGCCGTTTCACCCCCTTTGCTTCCTCTCCCCATTGCTTCTACCTGGTGCCATGGTGGCGCAGCAGATCACGGAGTCCGAGGTGAGGGGCCTGACACGGGAGCTCCATGCCAAGGATGCGGAGCTCAGGGCCAAGGACGTGGAGCTCCGTGAGCTCAAGGAGGAGAGGAGTGCCATGCTCCTCCGTTATGTGCGGGAGTTCACGGAGCTTCAAAAGCGGCAGGCGTCCACCACAAAGATGCTCGAGGCGTCAGCGGCGTTGCTGCAGAAAGCGGGAGATACGATAGGCCGTCAGGGGAGCCGGCTGGAGCGCGAGCGGGCCGATCGTGACGAGGTCCAGGATCGCCTCAACCACTTGGTGAACCAAGTTGCCAGGCACGTGTTGCGGCTGCGCGATGCCTACCGTCGTGCCAGCGCGACGATGCCGGCCGTCGGGCTAAACCCGTTCGACCACCCGGTCGACTTCAACGAGCTGCGGCTTCCTGACCTGGTCTCCTTCACCTATATCTCCGAGGAGCTGAGCCGTCTCCGCGCGACGGTGGGGGCTGAGCTAGACAAGGAGGGGTTGCGGGCTGCCGTCGCCGTTGCCGAGCGAATCCTTTCAGGGCTCCGTCACCGAAATCCATTAGTGCCATTGGACGCCCATCTTTGACGAGCTGGCTCCCGTCGACCGAGTGCGGGCTCTGCGGGCGGTTGCACCCTGCATCACCAACGTCGTGCGCCTCGAGAAGCAGAGGGACTTCGGTGGTGTTTAGGCGCCCTCTGCATGGGCATGTCCATGTCTGGGCGCAACATGACCGTTGGATCAAACTCAGACGGTGCAGATCAGTCACTGTAGCACAAAGCGTGTGGGTGTGTTTGGTTGCATTCTCATCTCAATATAGTTGTTTCCTCTTCGTGTATTTTTGTCAACCTACTAGTGTGGACTCATGCACCCTTCATGCACTCTGCCAAACACCCAAAAGTGGGTCGAGAAGGGAACTTTTTCTCCCATCCCGTGCACCCTTCATACACCCTGCCTAACACTATTCGTGCTTCATATGGTTCATGTTTCGTGGAGTACTATAGCACCGTACTCTCCGTGCGCTGTGGACCTAGTTCTGTTAACATTGATCTCACCGTTCATTCTCGACCGGACAGTCGAAAAAGCGATACTATGTTACATATAGGAGTAGTTGACATGCGCACAACATCATTTGTTATCGTCATATCTTACTACACTAGCAACAAGATTGTGTAGTACTGACGTACAAACCACTGCACATGCCTAGTAGTAGGAGCACTATGTATGTTCAAGTGGCTGCCGTGTTTCGCACTCCTCCGTCGTGAGAGTGGAAACGCTTGTTGTAATCATTTTTTTCTTCAGAAAAACAATGGACACGCTCTACCGTGCGGATCCTCCTCCAGCCATGCACTAAATTACTCACTTTCGCTGACGTGTGGGATAGCCAGCACCTGGGTCCACCAGCCATGCACTAAATTACTCCGTAGTAGAGTGACGGTAGACTACCCCGATCGAACCGCCGCAGTAATGCCCAATGAGCCATCAAATCACAAAACCCCCTCCTTTCCAGCAGTAAGTTGGACGGACAAAGCAACCATCATTTCACTCTTCTCTCTCAGCTTCCTCTCTTGAAGAAAACCCCCACTCGCTTCGCTTCTCCCTCATCTCGTTCCTCCTTTCACTCTTCTCTCTCAGCTTCCTCTCTTGGATGGACGCCGGAGCACCGGCCGACGTGATGTCTATGGCTCTGGCCAAAACCGTCGAGGCTCATGGTACGAAGAAGCGCAAGCACCCCACCGAGACTACCGCAAACAATCTCAAAGCCATCGCCCTGTCCAAGCCCCCCTCTCCGGGATCCCTCATTAAGCAAGTCCAGGTAATGTCTCTTGTTGACGATCTTTTTCTCGATCTTGATCGTGTTTTTTCATCTAACACACAGTACTAGTACTGGTAGTACAACTTTCTGGGTGATCTTGCATGTGATTTTAGTGTGCCAAATGACGGTTCTAAATTCCTCTTTTGACCAAAACATGCGAGAGGTTGACACTGATTTCTTATAGATTACTTTCAACTACTCCCTCTGTCCCAAATTTCTTGTCTTAGATTTGTCTAGATACAGATGTATCTAATACTAAAATGTGACTTGACACATCCGTATCTAGACAAATCTAAGACAAGAATTTTGGGACGGAGATAGTACTTTATGAACATCAATGCTACCTTTTAAGAGGGTATATTTGCCTCAGTAACTTGTGTTATGGATATTGCATGTAATCCCTCTGCTCTCATGCCTTTGAAGACATGTTCTAGTGTCTTTGTTCACTCATTTCTGTGCGTATGTGTAGTCATATATGGAGTATAATATCGTAAATCATCTTATATTTCTGAATGGAGGTAGTAATAAAATATGGTTTCTGTTTGAATTAGAACCAGGTCCACAGTGGAGATGAAGTTCTCAAAGTCATGCCGTGTGAACTGGAAGACCTGATGATGAGTTCTACTGCTGAACTATCCAGCTGTTGTGTCCTTGTCACCACATGTCCTGAACTAGTGTTTTCCTGTAGCATTGTTGTCAGGCGTGTTCTCGAGGTTGTACTTGACCACAACAATTTCCTGGTTGTGCCTTCGATTACGAAGGGTGTGGTTCTTGTAAAGCTTCCCAACAAATCTGATGCGGCCTGTCTTCATCATCATGTTTATGAGTGGAAAGACCACTCTGTTAGGTTCTCCAAGGTTGACAAGATGGTGATGGTGCATGTAGACATCTCACACGAAGTCCATGGCCTAGTCAGTTATGCAGGGTTCATCCCGTAGGTCGGTGGCAAGAAATAGTCTGCAGAGTTTAGTTAGTGCAACTTTGCTTGTCTGTAGTAAGTACTATTGTTCAGTACTTGATTTGTGTTTGTGAACCCTGTATTGTTTATTAGTACTGCCGCTTTTGGTGTGTGAACGGTCTATGTTAATGTCTGTCCACTCAATTCAGTCTGTATATTTTGAAGCATCCAGATCATATTTTTTGTGAGGACGGTTTATCAACTATAGTTACACTCCAATATCCGTATGCATTGCAGGGTTTATCGCACCCACTAGGATTTCCAGTCCCATGGATGTTCGGTCCATACAATTTGTCACGACCTTTGGACGGTCCTGCTTGTGGGAGTAGGCGGGGCCCTTGCATGCCACGCGTAGTTGGACGATCAATCTTTTGTTTAGTACTTCAACATAGTGATTTCCTGGTAAGGATTCACTCGTGTCACATCAAGTAAATCTTATTGATTTACTGTCTAAATCTTATTGATTTAATGTCATGTTTTCTTTCTTTTCCTGCAATTTTACGATGCAGGTTTTGCCATGTGACATTCATCACAGAATAAACCGTTTGGTTTGCTCTACGATGGCTATTTTTGCAGGTTTCACTTCTTATGTCGTGTCAGTAACGAAGGCACTGTCCATCGCTTATATTATTGGAAAAAATTGGATCAGTCTGTTGTCTGAGTACAAGCTGAATCCCTATGATGAACTGCAGTTTGGTTTAACAAAAACGCCACAATTAGTCCTTCTCGCGTTTAAAAGAAATGAAGAAAAAAACTGGATCACGGTCACGGATCCTAGTCAAGTTAGAAAGCTGGTCATAGCAGACTAGACACGATCGCCGCTGTCTCTCACAAATCGAGCACCGGCAGTTGCTCTAGCACTGATAGCGGCAGTAGCTCAGTCTGATCCAGCTGAGGATTGGGCACCGACCGCGTCAGCGGATCAGTCTGATCTACCGGAGGATCGGGCATCGACACCGGCACCTGCTCCGACACCGGCACCAGCTCTACAAGGAGCACCATCTCCGGCAGCAGCAGCGGCTTCGGCACCTGCACCAACACTTGCACTTGCATCTGCTCCAGCCCGTGCAGTTGCACCGGCAACAGACTGGGCTGCAGTTCGCACTTCATATACCAAAGTCCTTACAAAAATCGACGTGTCCACCTTCTTGGTAAGCATTGGCCGCCCAAGTGCTTTGTTCTTTTTTCTTTCCATGTTGTTTCACATGATTCACTATGTTGATCTAACTGTTTGGGTATGTCTTCTTGTTTGCAAACAGAGAATTCCTAGAGCAACGAGGGAGTCGTTCAACAATCCGGGCGACCGCGGCCAAGTTTCTCTTACCATGCGCAGCCTTGGTGTGAATGAACCTGCTCAATATACCGTAATTACAAAGGATGGTCGCATGATGATTGATGCTAAAGGATGGTCAAGGTTCAAATCTAAATCATATCTTGCGGTAGGGGATGATGTCAAAATTGAACTTTCTCGGCAAGGAGAGCTGGTCCAAATCAACTTTGAAATTCTTCAGTAGCAGCACGCAACTGCCGAACTGATCTATCCTCCGAGAGATTTTGATGTAATAATCTGGCATGGTGAAACAAGTGTCCTGTGTGTATAAGTAGTATGACAGTATTATTTATCACATGGTATATCGTTAATAGAATTGCAACTCCGATTGCTGGTTAGGAACTGTCGTTCGATTTCATTCCAACAGCTGCCGTGCTTTATTCAATTTTGTGTATTCGCCTTGCGACAGCATCTAATACCAGCGCCGTACCGATTGCTTGCAATATGAAAAGCGCTGAGGTAGAACACATGGGCCCCCAAACATGCAGGGTCGGCCTGCGGCCCAAAGTCCAGAACCGTGAGCCTATCTGAGTATTATATTCTCAGCTGAACCCCCATAAAAAAAGCTGAACCCCCATAATGCCCGTGCGTTGCACAGGGAGTATATTTCTTGGCAAGGTGAGCCTGTGATATAAAAGATTTGTATATTTCTTTACAGAGGGAGTATCTCTCTGTCAAAAAATATATTTATGTGTAACTAGTAACTCCTGTCTTTCTACTTCCTTTCGCTGATATGTGGGGCAACCGGCAACGGGGTCCACGTGCCGTATGCACAAATTAGAGTGCACAACTTCACGGTAGACACACCCCGGTCGTAGCGCCACAGTAATGCCCAATGAGCCGTCAAATCACAACCCCCCTTTCCAGCATAAGCAGTAAGCTAGACGGATGAAGCGCCAATATTTCACTGGGCCTGAATCCCCTTCTCCCTCGTCTGCCTGTTCAGAGAAAACCCCCTCTCGGCGATTGCATAGGGTTTTCTCATGGAGAACCAGGTACGAATTCTTCATCCATCCCCGATAAATCCATGTCCCTTGGTCGCAGGTAATCCTAGGATGGCAGCCGCCGCCGTTGATGCATTTTTCTTCCTACTGAATCTAGTGTGTTTCATTTGCAGTGCCCAAAGTGCGAGTACCCTACAGGTTTCTGCGCCCTCGGCGAGACGCCACACTTGTTCCTTCTCATCCTAACACAGCATTTTGAAACACGCACAGTATGTTCCTAGAATCCTCTTTTCTATCCGGGAGGGTGGGGTTTTTTTGAACATGCTGTGTTCTCATATTATTTTTCCTGCAGTGTATTATTTGCTCTGCCAGAACACATGTACTCAAGATGCTCGGCCTTGCCATAACTGAATACACTAGTTTAATGGTCACAGTGAAGACAAGCCATGGATATAAGTTCCGAGTTGGGTTCATGAACCAAGAAGATCGCTGCTTTTTTTATGGCCGAACTTGGATAAACTTTCTCAAGTGTTACGGACTGAAAGTTGGCGCACGAATGTTGATGGAAATAGCAGAACCTGATCTCATCTTCACTGCGATCTTCCACCCCGACGTCGTTCCAATTGTTCATCCATGTTAGTTTTTTATCTAGTTCTTGCTTATTGCCTCAATTACTTCTTAATCCACCTATTCTGTCTAACTAATCACAATTTAACTTTAGAAGTAGCAACGAATCTCTCACGAAGATGCTACTTCTAACTAATATTTTCTTATAATTGGTGGCACGTGTAGGTTTTTTCAGAGTTAAACAGTTTGCTCATTTGTTACTCTGTAATAACTCGGCTGTTACTAATGGCACTGAAGTTGACTGGATCGACATCCACAAGTTCCTACACTTTATTGATCGTCTTGAGGTCCTTGTGGGGCGTTTCAATGGTGGAAGGCCACGTGGGATATGTGTGCCACTGCTGCACTCGTTGAACAGGTCCAACTGTGTCGAGAAACTTATGGTACGAGCTGTTTTCTGTTATATATGTTGTTCATAAACTATTGCTTATACACAGTTTTACAGTTGTGATCTTCTTGAAACAGGAACTGGCGAGTTCTATTGTTCCTATACAGATGCCTGACCATGGTCGGGTCAGACTTGCGCTTGGTCACAACATGATGTTTATGTCGACCTACTCAATTCCCCTTGGAGGTGAAAAGATACTTATTCATGGCTGGTCTGAAATAATGAAGGCCCGTCCATCTTGGAGAATAGGACAGAAGATTATGTTCATGCTTTTCCATGGCTCTAAAGCGAATATCCTGTTTATTGACCACGTTGCGAGATGAAGCCGCTTTCAGAAGGTTGTGGATGCGCGGGGTGGCGCCTGGGCCTTGTCCTGGGTCTTGGCGGCCTCACCCTTGGTTAACTGTAGGCAAAGTAGCACTGTTTGAGGCGTGCTTTGTACGGCTGAACCTGTATAAGTACTCATACTGCTTTCAGCTTTGGTTGTTAAGTGCCCCTGCTGGTTTCAGTTAAGGTTGTTAAGTACTCCTGCTGCTTTTACAGTCTGTCGTGTTTCTTCAATCCCGTCTTCCTCCAGCCGCCAAAACCAAACCAGCGCCGGCGGGGCCGCCTGCTTCCGCCTCCCACGGCTGGCTGCGCCTCAGCGCACGCATCGCCGCCCCACCGTCTCCTAAATCATTAACGCCGACATCCTCCGCGCGCTTTGGTGCGCTCACCACGGCGCCGCCCTATCATGTTGTCAACATGGTCAACAAACAACAGGAATCGGCAGAAGTACATGGAGAGGATGACAGTAGGGGCCCACCACGTCAGCGTATGGAAAAATAAAATGCTTCCTCCTAGTGTTTTCCTTACATCTGGGACCCACGACATTGTGAGCGTCTATAGTCAATAGACAAGAGAACAACACAAGATCGGCTGACACCTGGGACGTAGCTAGTCGAGCAGTAATTTTTTTGTTTGGTATTGTTGAGACGGAGCAGGGTTTGAACTGGGCTGTGGCCCGTCTAGCCCAGGCTTATATTTTATGTTCACCATGTGACCAGCCCAGCTATTTTTTCTTTGTGAAAATGAGCCCAGTTTATTTTTTTTCTGAAGAATACCCAATCCAGGCCGACTTATTTTTCTACGCCCTGATGGGCTGCAACTCTTTCAAGACGCCTGCAAATCTTGAAAGTAATATGAAATGGCTTGTAAATATAAAAACAGATGACAAATTGGCAATTACTTTATAATTTCTGATTTTTTTCACATTTTCAGATTCCTACTTCACTGGCATTAACCTAATTTAAATATATCTTCAAAGTACTTTAAATCTGGCTCGACATTTCGGTATTAAAAATAGTTTGGAACCCACAGAAATATGCGAAATTGGCCCTGGCCAACCAAAAAAACGACTGCAATAAATTGCATAAGAAGTTGCCATGAGCTATATATAAATTATTAAAAAAAAGAGGGAGTGGTCTGACTTGTGGGCCTGTTTAGTTGACGCGTATGCAAGATTTTTTTAGTTATTATATACGTCAACAAACGATTCTAGCAGACGTAACCGTTGGATGTCAATCCAATGGCCGTCGTGTTTCTTCAATCTCTGATCTTCTTGCTCCAGCCGCCAAAGCAGCGCCGGCGGGACCGCCTACTCCCGCCTCCCGTGGCCGGCTGTGCTGCCACGCAGGCCTCAGCGCCCCCTACTACTCCCACCGCTGGCCAGGGCATCCCTCTACTCACCCACACCCCCTGTTATTTTTCGGCGACGACAGCCTCACACCGCAGCCGAACCGGTGAACCCTCGTACTCCTCTCCGCGCGGGCTTCCACTATCGCGTCTTCCCCGGCTCCGCGTCGTCCCCTTCCTAGGCCTCACCGTCGTCCACCGCCGTGGTGCTCTCGGCGCGGCGTGGTCAATGTGGTCAACGACCGACTTCCATCGGAAGAGTACTGTACGTGGAGAGGCTGACAGCTGGGTCCACGGCAGCCGCAAGGAAGTGCCTCCTTATTATGCGGAAAATAAAATAATTATTCCTCCACCTGACAGCGGGGACCCATTGGACGGGCCACCAGTATTTTGCGAAAAAAATTGTTTCCCCCTGACTGCTGGCACCCACCGGACGGGCCACCGTATTTTGCAAAAAACGTTCCCCCCACTGTCAGCTCGGACCCACCGGAAGTGCCTCCTTATTACGCACAAAAAAATGAATACTCCCCCGGCTAGCTGGGACCTACCTTGGTGGGAGGCTGACTTGTGGGCCTACTAAGTTGACGGGGACGAAGGGCTTTGTCAACTTAGTCAATATGAATGATTCTAGCTCCAGTGACCGTACGATGTCCATCCAACGGCCGTAGTGCTTCTTCAACCTCTGGTCTTCTTGCTCCAGCCGCCCAAAGCAGCACCGGCCGTGCCGCATGCTCCTGCCTCCCGTGGCCGGCTGTGCTGCCGCAGAGGCCTCACCGCCCCCTACTATTCCCACCGCTGGCCAGGCCCTACGGCGATGGCAGCTTCACACCGCAGCCGAACCAGTGAACCCTCATACTCCTCTCCGCGCGGGCTTCCACTGCCGCGTCTTCCCCTTCCTAGGCCTCGCCGTCGTCCACCGCCGTGGTGCTCTCCGCGCGGCGTGGTCAACGTGGTCAAGGAACGACTTCCATCGGAAGAGTACTGTACGTGGAGAGGCTGACAGCTGGGTCCATGGCCACAGCCCAGTTTTTTTGTGATTTGCCAAGTAAGTCGCTTTGTCAGGCCTGTTGGGCTGCAAATCTTTCAAGACGAGGAGAGCTTTCATTCGGCTGGCCAAGAAAATGGCCCATTAGTAATGAGAAATGGGCTGTACATTTTTAAAACACATAAAACCGGCAATTAGTTTCAAATATCTTTTTTTTCATTTCAAGATTTTAAATTACATTAATTTTTATGCGTGGAGAATTTGTTGGATTTTATATTGATATACATTTATTTTTTAAATCAGTTTGAATGTGAGTCGAAATTTCGGGATTAAAAACAGTTCGGACCGCACCAAAATATGCAAAATTTCGTATAATCGCGCCGGAGCTTGGTCCGAGAGAACGGCGTGTACCGCAGATCGAGACGTGCTACCTTGGCGCCGTCGAACGGAGAAACGATGCGCGTCCTCCCTTTCCGCCGGCGGACGGGATGCAGCCGGATCAGTGACCAACGGTGAGAGAGAGAGAAGCCACCGCAGCCTTGTGTGAGATACTCTGAATAGAGACAAACCAGGCAGGCAGGCTCCATTGTATATAGTGGAGCACACTACCCTTTTCTCCATAAAAATCGTTTTATATTTTGTGTACGTGTCATTGAGCGATATAACTTTATTTAAAAATAACGCGCCAACGCATCAAGTCGAACTTTGTTTCGTGCACGTGTGGTACACGACCTCCGTAGGTAAACAACCGCTACACGCATTCAAATTAGCACGTGGGCTGCCATTTCGTACAGAAATGAGCTCCATCGTGTACCCGCGCGGGTGTGGCTGGGCACGAAGCGTGAGTACATGCACGGTGCACCTATTCTCTTCTTGTATACGTACACCACCTACGTGGGGTTGTGTGAGAGAGATACAAACGTACAGTGATATAGTG
>NC_057802.1:296714033-296723819 GCF_018294505.1 Triticum aestivum | reverse complement strand
ATGCAATGTGTGTGAAATAGAGTCCTGGATATATCATATATATAGAGGGGGAGATCCACGAGAAGAGAGTGGAGGTATCATCGGCTTGAGGTGTCCATAGAATCGAAGAGAGGGATGACGTGTGTGTGTGTGTGTGCGCGCGATCGATAAAGAGTGCCATCGAATTTGTGTGTGCCCACGTCAAAGATATAGAGTGGCTATCCTACTGGAACGTGAGAGGGGACATGTGCAGTTTGTCTCTGTGGCATGGATACCTACCTATAGCGCTCGACTATCGGTGTGTGGTGGGGGGGAGGGAGGCCTAATTAACTATAGAGGTACAATGGCTGTTATATGTGTGGAGGAGATAGGCCTACCTCATGTATTAAGGGAGATCGATCGGCATCCATGCATATGTGTAGGAGAGGAATAAGGTTGGGAGAGAGACAGAGCTAGAGTGTTGGAGGGGGTGGTAGTGGAGTTGCTTCCAACAAATGGTGGGATAGGCTTGGTAGACAACTGGAGGGCACGCCTACAATATCAATAAGAGAGGGGATGGCTGCCTGTCTGTGCACGTGCGTGTGAATGATGGGTCAGGAGGCATGCACGAATGATGAGGGGGGACGATATGGCTGTGGTAAGCAGACATAACTACATAGGAAGATCAATCATCCTTTGTCAAAGAAAGGAGAGACATAACTTGTGAGGTACGTCGATCGATGGGGGGGAATAGTTAAAGTCGACCTAGGTATATGTTGGGTGATCGATCGGTATACATGCATGTGTGTGTTAGAAGCAAATGAGACACCGGGAGAAGGATAGAGAGAGAGAGAGGTATGCATCTAGGAGGTGGTGCGAGAGTCATACTATATCGAGGGGGAAGGAGTGTGCGAGTACGAGATCGATGAAAAGAGTGGTGGGAGTGAGGCATGGACGGTGATAAGAGAAGAGGGGAAGCTTGTGTTTGTGCTAGGCACACCTGGCTAGAGAGGCATATCGATCGATGTGTGCCGTAAAGAAGGAGCTGGGGGGCCTACACACATCGTGGGTGAACGACCTAAAGTGAAAAGATGAATTTGCGCGATGGAGCTAGAGAATGCCGAGGGAGGGTGAGAGGGATGCGGGCGTGTGCATGCACGAGAGAAAGTTAGCACTAGCTACAAAGATAAGAGGATTGTGTGGGTGTAAACGACGAATAGAGATCATACTTCATTATAAAAAGCGAATTCGGATATTTGAAGAATTTATCATTGTGTTTTAAACCGACGCATGTGTGAATATATATAAGGTGATACACATGGTGTGGTTATGAACATGTTATACTACATATAACGGTGATACACGGAGTTGTTGATGATGGTGTGCCTGCCATCCTGCAATATAGGCCGTCCGATTTATATCTGACGGATAGGAAGGAAACTATGGCAATTTTGAAAAAAGATACCCACACCCCTCTCCATATTTGCAAATTAGGCCTCCCCTTGATCATGTTGATGTTCTCTGGAACGCATGGTTATCTTGCTAGTACTACGTATAATATATAGAACATTGATCATAATTTGGGCTAATGTGTGGCTTTTGCAGCTCAGGTCTAAATACTTGTCATAATGTAGGGGGCGGGGCACTATACTATGTGTGATAAACACGGTGTACGTATGGAACATGGTTTAGATTATGAATATATAGTTAGTACATCAAATGTACTATTATTTGGAATCAACATCATGTGTATTCAAAAAATAGAATTCGAGTTCATGTAGTACACATAGTTCATATTTATCTCTATAGTAATCATGTGGTGTGTTATTAAGGTAATACACGAATGATGGTTGAAGTTGGCAACAATCATGATTGTAGATCCTTATTGAAATAGAGAAACAAATTCAAATTCAGTTCGAATTGCAGCGGTAGTATAGACATTTGGAATGCACTAAAATGTTGGTATGAGTAGGTTACATGCATTATACAGCAAGCGAAAAAAATTAATTGGACATAACATGGATTCATACTCCCTCCTTCCATCTATATAGGGCGTAATGCGTTTTTTAAGACCGCCTTTGACTATTGACAAGATTAATAGTACATGACATGCACAATGTGAAAATTATATCATTGAAAGAACCTTTCACAGACGAATTTAACGGTGTGCTTTGTGTAAGTTGCATGTCATATATTATTGCTCTAATATTTGGTCAAAGTTAGCGTCAAAAAACGCATTAGGCCCTATATAGATGGAAGGAGGGAGTAGCTTTGAATAGCATTTTTATAGTAAAACGGGGCAAGACTCTCTCTTTGTGTGGTGTGAATAGTTTTATTTTTTTCATTTGATTTTTGGTTGAGGGAAGTGCAAATTGATTTGGTACGTACAAGTACAATATTACACGTTAGACTTGTCCCTAAAATTCAACCCGCGCCTTGTTATATCCCGAAAATTCAGATATCGTGCTCCCAAAACTGGCGCCTTCACAACCCGTGCCTTCCTATCCCGAAATTACAACGCACGCGAAAACTCCCTCCAGCTGCCAAATCCCGACACGCGAACTCCTCCTTCTAACCCTGAGCCGAAAGGGCCGCTAGTTCAAATCGGTGGGGGTACTTTTGTAACACACCCTACATTTTGGACAAGCACGTCCCTAAGTCATGGTTCACCCCCTCCCATCGCCTCCTTTTTGCCATTCGAAATCCCAGGCCGCCATAACCTCTTTGCTCCAGCTGCGAAACCCCACCCTCCTCCGTCCGCCACCTCACCGCTGCCCAGCCGGAGCCTCTTCCCCGACGATGTCGTCCACCGCAACAGCTCGACGTCCCTCGTCCACCTCCCCGGATGAGGATCCGTCGTCCATCTCGTAATCCCGCCGGTTCAGCCGCCCCATCCTCCACATCCAAGGAGCTGCTCCGACGATCGCCTCGTCTATCGCGGCTGCTCCATCCCCATAGCACTGCCTTAACCTGCTCCACCGGAACCGCAACATCCTCACCGACTCCTAGGATGAAGCCGAGGCCTACTCGGCGCCACCAAAGAGGTTGTACACTCATCGCATCGTACCTTCTCCTTAACTCGACCTCCCGGCGCCGACGGTGCTCCATCCCGCACCCCCATGGTGCGGCTACCTTGAAGCCGGCGCCGCGGGCGACATCTCCACGGCGGCTCTCCCCCAGTGCGAGGCCCCTTCAGCGGCGGCGTCCATACCAGTCGGATCTGCTGCTGCTGCTCCGGCTCTCGCTCGATCGCTCGCTCGCCCAGCTGCTACTGCTCCGGCTCTTCCTCGCTTGCTCGTGCTGCTGCTGCTCTCCCCCTCGCTCGTGCTGCTGCTCTGCTCCGATTTAGCTACACTTCAGTCGACTGAATCAACTTTTGGGTCAGTCGATTTTCAGGGGGTGGGGGGGCTTGCCGGAGTTAAGGAAGAACCACCCGCAGCGGGGATGGGGGCTCGTCGGAGAGGTACCCCACTATCTATCTTAGGGTTCAGGGTGGGGGCGGGGGGCTAGAGGGCTGGCCGGGGCATCGGTAGACCGTCGGTGGGGAGTTGTTTCGGGGCGGCGAGGCGGCGCTGGGCCGGCGGTTCGGCCGGTGGTGGCTGGCGGCTCAGGGGGGTGCAGGTTGAAGATGAACTGCAGGCCCTCCCTAAACTACATGTCAAGTGCCTCTCTGCTACCATTGCGTTCAGTTCCGACAGTAACATTCAGATTCCACAGTAAATTTCAGTTTCGACAACTAAGTTCAGAGTCAACAGTTTTTACCTCATCTGTTGTAGTCAGGTGGTTTTTGGTGATGTAAATATTACATCTATTTTACATCATCTATTGGAGATGCTATTAGAATCCCACTTGAGATTGACGATGTATGTCTTGTGCTGCTTCAGCCTTGATGTCTTACGGCTCACCGGAGCTGCTCCAATGACAAAACGATCCATCACAACAGAGCAGTGCCCTGGACGCCGTCTACAGATTCCTCAGATCTTCCTCCACACCTTCGACAGCCACCTCTGCCTCAACTGCTTCAGCGACCAACCCAATCATGCTGAGGTCGACACGGCTACGGCAAAGAGGTTGTACACTTGTTGCATCACATATTACTATACATTCATGTCGATCCATTAGGGCTATTTTGGTTCAACGAAAAAACAAAGCAATAGGGAATTTTCCAATGGCACTCTACAATTATTCATGCATTTTGTTGAAAGGAATGAAGCAAACCATCCACCTGGACCTACTTTTCAAAATCCTATGCATGAAAACAAGACCAAGTGCATTAGTGGCAGAATAACATTCTAACTGTACACACTTTCATATGGTTTCACTTTATTTTGGCCATGTTTCTTTGCATTCCTCTGCTCTTCCAATTCCTATAAACCAAACACCCAAGTTGACAGAAATCCTGTGTTTACAAATGCTCTGTTTACCGTGTGCATTCCTATCCTATTCTGGTGTTTTTCCTATCCCTGCGTTTTTAGAATCATGCAAGCCAAATGAGCCCTTACAGAATTACTTCAGTTACAGGTAGGCGTCGAAGGGAACTTTGTGTGGTTTGTCCTGCTCCTGCCGCGACGTCGTCCACCTCACCTGAGCTGCTTCATCAACAGAAACATCCACCAAACCAGACATCACGACTCCTGACCGTCTTTCGCTGCCTCAGATCTCCTTCCCTACCGCCGGCACCCACCGCAACGGCATCACCATCATCGACTCAGCAGATGAACCTGAGGAGTACACGGGTCCACAAGAGAGGTCGCACTCTTTTGTTTCTGCTTATGTTATGCATTGCTTAAAATTACCTGCTACTTTATCGTCATGTTCACCTCTTGGACTCCAAGTCAGGTCCAAATTAATTTTCAAACTTGAGTTCTAAATTAGTTGTGGGGCACATATCGAGGAAGCAATGAATAGTATCTCTGTCTAATATCTGGTTCACCTAGGGTATGCCTATGTTGTTCATCTTGGGTGGGAAACAAATAGTAAAGCAATCATCATCTGTCTTTTTATTAAATTAAAGCAATCATCAGCCTGCTATCATTATTTTTGGATCCATCCACTGGTTGTTACCATCACTCTAAATTTCTGCATGCTCTCCTTCCATAATCTCACCATATTTTTTTCGTATGCATGTCAGATATTGTACACAGTCATGCTGAACATGTAGAGAAAAAGAGAAGAGTTTTGCGCGGCAATACAATGTCATGCAGACATCGCTCCATGGTGGGTTCAATGGCAAACCCTCCCCACCCCTCTCCAGATTGTAATCTGGAGGAAGATATCTGTTCTGAGGCGGATTCAGACGCCGCTGACCACTCCTATTTACCCCCA
Source organism: Triticum aestivum (assembly GCF_018294505.1). NCBI lineage: Eukaryota > Viridiplantae > Streptophyta > Magnoliopsida > Poales > Poaceae > Triticum > Triticum aestivum. Next base: position 296,718,536 of record NC_057802.1, on the reverse strand, counting down.
AGGTGTTTGCCCTACCTTGGCATGATGATGTTAGTCATATCATGCATATGTTGCCTTGCAGTGCCTACTTTTGACATCATATATGTCATCTGCTTAGTTTAGACATGTTCTGTAATGCCACATGTTTAGTTTCTATAGCATACATGCGAATTATGCAGTCTCATGTCTTTTAGCCAGCCATAATATATGTGAAATGTGCAATGTCATCCTGTTTAACCAGGCATCATATATTTGAATGATATCTTGCCCATCCTTTTCTTCATTACATTTCCATTTGTCGACAATGTTTGTGCATTAAACTACTCTTCCTATGAATCAGCCATTTGGGTGGGAGATTGAAAAATCTGGAGTGAAAACAAGGCCTTCAGAGCAGACCGTGCTACCTGTCGAAGCAGATCTCTTGTTGGGTCCCGATAGCTCCTCATAGATGGATTCTGAGACAGATGACTGGTCCTATTCCCCCACCGAGGTGTATGCTCTAACTTGGCACGGTTATACTGCTCATATCATGCATATGGTGTCTTGCATTGCATAGTTTAGACATCATATACACAATATTCAATACCATGTTCTTAGTTCAGACATCATATCGAATGCCCTCTGTTTAGCATATAAATCACATATGTGAATTAAATGATGCGATCCTGATTACTTAGATAACATGTAGGTGAATTATGTCATGCGATCTTGTTTAGTTATTTATCATATCTTTGAATTATGTTATGCTATGCTATCCAGTTTAGATAGACATCATATATGTTAAATTATGTCATGCTATCCGTTTTAGTTAAACAATATACATGTCAACTATTTCATGTCCTATTTTTCCCACACTATCTATTGCATTTGTCTCTCATACAATGTCTGTACATTCAACTATGTTTCCTGTTTATCAGCCATTTGAATTGGAGCGGGTGATGCTGATACGTCTCCAACGTATCTATAATTTTTGATTGCTCCATGCTATATTATTTACTGTTTTGGACATTATTGGGCTTTATTATTCACTTTTATATTATTTTTGGGACTAACATATTAAACGGAGGCCCAGCCCAGAATTGCTGTTTTTTGCCTATTTCAGAGTTTCGCGGAAAAGGAATATCAAACGGAGTCCGAACGGAATAAAACCTTCGGGAACATGATTTTTAGGAAGAATGTGATCCAGGAGAGACTTGGACCCTATGTCAAGAAACAAAAGAGGAGGCCACGAGGTAGGGGGGTGCGCCTACCCCCCCAGGGCGCGCCCTCCGCCCTCGTGGGCCCTCTGTTTCTCCACCGACGTACTCCTTCCTCCTATATATACCTACGTACCCCAAACGATCAGATACAGAGCCAAAAACCTAATTCCACCGCCGCAACCTTCTGTACCCACGAGATCCCATCTTGGGGCCTGTTCCGGAGCTCCACCAGAGGGGGCATCGATCATGGAGGGCTTCTACATCAACACCATAGCCTCTCCGATGAAGTGCGAGTAGTTTACCTCAGACCTTCGGGTCAATAGTTAGTAGCTAGATGGCTTCGTCTCTCTTTTTGGATCTCAATACAATGTTCTCCCCCTCTCTCGTGGAGATCTATTCGATGTAATCTTCTTTTGCGGTGTGTTTGTTGAGACCGATGAATTGTGGGTTTATGGTCAAGTTTATCTATGAACAATATTTGAATCTTCTCTGAATTCTTTTATGTATGATTGGTTATCTTTGCAAGTCTCTTCGAATTATCAGTTTGGTTTGGCCTACTAGATTGATCTTTCTTGCAATGGGAGAAGTGCTTAGCTTTGGGTTCAATCTTGCGGTGTCCTTTGTTAGTGACAGTAGGGGCAGCAAGGCACGTATTGTATTGTTGCCATCGAGGATAACAAGATGGGGTTTTTATCATATTGCATGAATTTATCCCTCTACATCATGTCATCTTGCTTAAGGCGTTACTCTGTTTTCATGAACTTAATACTCTAGATGCATGCTGGATAGCGGTCGATGAGTGGAGTAATAGTAGTAGATGCAGGCAGGAGTCGGTCTACTTGTCTCGGACGTGATGCCTATACACATGATCATACCTAGATATTCTCATAACTATGCTCATTTCTGTCAATTGCTCAACAGTAATTCGTTCACCCACCGTAAAATACTTATGCTCTTGAGAGAAGCTACTAGTGAAATCTATGGCCCCCGGGTCTATCTTCATCATATTAATCTTCCAACACTTAGTTATTTCCTTTGCTTTTTACTTTGCATCTTTATCACAAAAATACCAAAAATATTATCCTATCATATCTATCAGATCTCACTCTCGTAAGTGACTGTGAAGGGATTGACAACCCCTTATCGCGTTGGTTGCGAGGATTTATTTGTTTTGTGTAGGTGCAAGGGACTCGCGCGTAGCCTCCTACTGGATTGATACCTTGGTTCTCAAAAACTAAGGGAAATACTTACGCTACTTTGCTGCATCACCCTTTCCTCTTCAAGGGAAAACCAACGCAGTGCTCAAGAGGTAGCAAGAAGGATTTCTGGCGCCGTTGCCGGGGAGGTCTATGCAAAAGTCAACATACCAAGTACCCATCACAATCCCTTATCTCCCGCATTACATTATTTGCCATTTGCCTCTCGTTTTCCTCTCCCCACTTCACCCTTGCTGTTTTATTCGCCCTCTCCTTTTCGTTCGCCTCTTTTTCGTTTGCTTGTCGTTATGGCTAGTCCTCTATCTTCTCCGTTGTCTCCCGAGAATGAAGTTCTAAATTTTAAACAAAGGGAGGGACAAAATCTAAAAGACACTTGGTATAGAATTTGCAATGCTCAAAATAGATGTACCAGGAAACAATCTACTTCCGTTCTTCTCCGCAATTTTTATGTAGGTGCTAATCCTTGGTATACATATATCCTTGATACCATTACCAGAGGGAATTTCTTGGGTAGCCATACTTTTGATTCTTATAATGCTTTGATAGATTTGTTTGGCTCACCACCTCTTTTGGTCAATGGAACTATGTTAACTTTGGAGCATGTAATGCAAAGACTTGAAATTATTGAAAATAAGGTTGCTACCGTAGAGTTAATTGAAAATTTGGATAAAAAGATCCACAACCAAATCACTCAATATGGATCTAAAGTAGGAGTCACTTTGAAAAATATTAAAGAGAAGGAACCCATAGTTAATGAGAAAATAAATCAGGATTCCACTAGAATCGATAGACTTGAGGATATCATTACCAACTTGGGAACCGCTTTTTCTTCCGTAAAGAATACTCCAAGTCCTCCTACTAAAATTGCCAAGCTTATGCATGTTCCTAAAAATAGGGGTGAATCCTCTAGTAAGGAAACTGCGGATCTCAAATCTATAAGTATTCATCCCAATCTTTTTGCTATCATTAAGGAACCATTTGCTACAAATGAATTTTTCGATCTTGTGCCTAAAAGTTTGATAATTACTAAAAAGAAAGAAATTCCTAAGGATGATAGATGTCTCATTGAAGAATTGCCTACCAAAGATGGCAATACCTAGATCTATCCTTGCTTTTATGCCTAGCTAGGGGCGTTAAACGATAGCGCTTTGTTGGGAGGCAACCTAATTTTATTTTTATTTTTTTTGCTTTTTGCTTCTGTTTAGGAATAAATATTTGATCTAGCCTCTGGTTAGATGTTTTTATGTTTTAATTAGTGTTTGTGCCAAGTTAAACCTATAGGATCTTCTTGAATGATAGTTATTTGATCTTGCTGTAATTTCCAGAAACTTTCTGTTCACGAAAACAATTGTTAAAAATCACCAGAACGTGATAAAATAGTGATTCCAATTGCTGCTGATCAATAAACAAATTGTATAGGTCGTCCTATTTTCGATGATTTTTTGGAGTTCCAGAAGTTTGCGTTAGTTACAGATTACTACAGACTGTTCTGTTTATGACAGATTCTGTTTTTCGTGTGTTGTTTGCTTATTTTGATGAATCTATGGGTAGTAAAATAGTTTATAAACCATATAGAAGTTGGAATACAGTAGGTTTAACACCAATATAAATAAATAATGAGTTCATTACAGTACCTATAAATAAATAATGAGTTCATTACAGTACCTATAAATAAATAATGAGTTCATTCGGGCGTAGGGGCGCTGCGGTTTCGGGCGATGGGTGTCCGTGCCCGAGGCCATCGCTGCGAGGGCACGAGGCCCAGCTGCGCCGGCGGCCTCGCTCGACAGCGGCAGGTGGCGGGGAGCAGGGGCGGCCCCGGACGGCGGCGGCCCTGGCGGGTGCGGACAGGCCTCGCGGGATGGAGGCGGTGGTGGCCGGGCGGCGGTAGGGGCTGGGCGCGGTCGGTGCTTGGTCGCGGGAGGCCAAGGCCGGCGCGGGCGGGCACGGGTGGATGGCGAGGATGCGGTGAACGCGGCCGAGCGCACTCGGGGCACGGCGACCACGGCGTGTCCGCGTTAGACGAGGGGGAGAGGGGGTGGCGCTCACTAGCGTTGCCGGGGAGAGGGTCGGCGTGGCTCGGTGAAGCCCTTGGGGAGGAGGACGGG